>NC_136057.1:560122816-560125316 GCF_964261635.1 Lissotriton helveticus | reverse complement strand
TGTGTGTGTGGCTCTGTGTGTGTGTGTGTGTGGCTCTGTGTGTGATTCTGTGTGTGTGTGTGGCTCTGTGTGTGTGGCTCTGTGTGTGTGTGGCTCTGTGTGTGTGTGTGGCTCTGTGTGTGTGTGTGGCTCTGTGTGTGTGTGTGGCTCTGTGTGTGGCTCTGTGTGTGTGTGTGGCTCTGTGTGTGTGTGGCTCTGTGTGTGTGTGTGTCTCTGTGTGTGTGTGTGGCTCTGTGTGTGTGTGTGTGGCTCTGTGTGTGTGTGTGTGGCTGTGTGTGTGTGTGTGTGGCTGTGTGTGTGTGTGTGTGTGTGTGTGTGTGTGGCTGTGTGTGTGTGTGTGTGTGTGTGGCTGTGTGTGTGGCTGTGTGTGTGTGGCTCTGTGTGTGGCTCTGTGTGTGTGTGGCTGTGTGTGGCTGTGTGTGTGACTGTGTGTGGCTGTGTGTGTGACTGTGTGTGGCTCTGCGTGTGGCTGTGTGTGTGTGTGTTTCGCTCTGTGTGTGTGGCTCTGGGTGTGTGGCTCTGGGTGTGTGTGTGTGTGGCTCTGGGTGTGTGTGTGTGTGGCTCTGGGTGTGTGTGTGTGTGGCTCTGGGTGTGTGTGTGTGTGGCTCTGGGGGTGTGTGTGTGGCTCTGGGGGGGTGTGTGGCTCTGTGTGTGTGGCTCTGTGTGTGTGTGGCTCTGTGTGTGTGTGGCTGTGTGTGTGTGTGGCTCTGTGTGTGTGTGGCTCTGTGTGTGGCTCTGTGTGTGGCTCTGTGTGTGTGTGGCTCTGTGTGTGTGTGGCTCTGTGTGTGTGTGTGTGGCTCTGTGTGTGTGTGTGTGGCTCTGTGTGTGTGTGTGTGGCTCTGTGTGTGTGTGTGTGTGGCTCTGTGTGTGTGTCTGGGTGTGTGGCTCTGGGTCTGTGTGTGTGGCTCTGGGGGTGTGTGTGTGGCTCTGTGTGTGTGGCTCTGTGTGTGTGTGGCTCTGTGTGTGTGTGTGGCTCTGTGTGTGTGTGGCTCTGTGTGTGTGTGTGGCTCTGTGTGTGTGTGTGGCTCTGTGTGTGTGTGTGGCTCTGTGTGTGTGTGTGGCTCTGTGTGTGTGTGTGGCTCTGTGTGTGTGTGTGGCTCTGTGTGTGTGTGGCTCTGTGTGTGTGTGTGGCTCTGTGTGTGTGTGGCTCTGTGTGTGTGTGGCTCTGTGTGTGTGTGTGTGGCTCTGTGTGTGTGTGTGGCTCTGTGTGTGTGTGGCTCTGTGTGTGTGTGTGTGGCTCTGTGTGTGTGTGTCTGGCTCCGTGTGTGTGTGTGTGTGTGTGTGTGTGTGTGTCTGGCTCCGTGTGTGTGTGTGTGTCTGGCTCCGTGTGTGTGGCTCTGTGTGTGTGTGTGGCTCTGTGTGTGTGTGTGGCTGTGTGTGTGTGTGTGGCTGTGTGTGTGTGTGGCTCTGTGTGTGTGGCTCTGTGTGTGTGGCTCTGTGTGTGTGGCTCTGTGTGTGTGGCTCTGTGTGTGTGTGGCTCTGTGTGTGTGTGGCTCTGTGTGTGTGTGGCTCTGTGTGTGTGTGGCTCTGTGTGTGTGTGGCTCTGTGTGTGTGTGGCTCTGTGTGGGTGTGTGTGGCTCTGAGTGTGTGTGTGGCTGTGTGTGTGTGTGTGTGTGTGTGTGTGTGGCTGTTTGTGTGTGTGTGTGTGGCTGTGTGTGTGTGTGGCTGTGGTTGTGTGTGTGTGTGTGTGTGTGTCTGGGTGTGTGTGTGTGTGTGTGTGTGTGTGTGTGTGTGTGTGTGTGTGTGTGTGTGTGTGTGTCTGGCTCCGTGTGTGTGTGTGTGTGTGTCTGGCTCCGTGTGTGTGTGTGTGTGTGTGTGTCTGGCTCCGTGTGTGTGTGTGTGTCTGGCTCCGTGTGTGTGTGTGTGTGTGTGTCTGGCTCCGTGTGTGTGTGTGTGTGTGTCTGGCTCCGTGTGTGTGTGTGTGTCTGGCTCCGTGTGTGTGTGTCTGGCTCCGTGTGTGTGTGTGTGTGTGTGTGTCTGGCTCCGTGTGTGTGTGTGTGTGTGTGTGTCTGGCTCCGTGTGTGTGTCTGGCTCCGTGTGTGTGTGTGTGTGTCTGGCTCCGTGTGTGTGTGTGTGTGTGTGTGTGTGTCTGGCTCCGTGTGTGTGTGTGTCTGGCTCCGTGTGTGTGTGTGTGTGTGTCTGGCTCCGTGTGTGTGTGTGTCTGGCTCCGTGTGTGTGTGTGTCTGGCTCCGTGTGTGTGTGTGTCTGGCTGTGTGTGTGTGTGTCTGGCTCTGTGTGTGGCTCTGTGTGTGTGTGTGTCTGGCTCTGTGTGTGGCTGTGTGTGTGTGTGTGTGTCTGGCTCTGTGTGTGGCTGTGTGTGTGTGTGTCTGGCTATGTGTGTGGGTGTGTGTGTGTGTCTGGCTATGTGTGTGGCTGTGTGTGTGTGTGTGTCTGGCTCTGTGTGTGGCTGTGTGTGTGTGTGTGTGTCTGGCTCTGTGTGCGTGTGTCTGGCTCTGTGTGCATGTGTCTGGCTCTGTGTGCATGTGTCTGGCTCCGTGTG